>NC_133650.1:304824573-304842073 GCF_009905375.1 Apium graveolens
CGGATTTCCAATTATCAAATCAGGTGTATGTGATTTTGTCCACTTCCTTGCAGATGGAAGGTTTCCTCTAAAACTGGATGCTCCCCCATGATCCATGCTGTCTTCTTTTTCGTTTTCTGATGCTCCCCCTGAAACTATGCTCTCTGAGTTGGATCCTTCAGCATTTAGATTTTCAGCACGGTCAGTACTTGGCTTATCAGAACTTGACGAATCAGAACTTGAAGAGCCAGATGTATGTTCTGATGCTTCTTGAGATGTGATAATATCTTGAGTATGCTCCCCCTGCATTGGTGCATTTTCCTTTGACGTAGTCACCACAGTTTCAATAACATCAGAGTTTAATCCATCAGAGTTTACAGTATCAGGACTTAGACTGTCAGGACTTAAGGTATCAGAATATGAATCTTCATTTTCAAATCTCAGTTGATCATGATCAATGCAATCTTCAAGTCCAGTGATCTTCTTGTCATCAAAAGAGACATTGATAGATTCCATGACCACTTTTGTTCTCAAATTATAGACTCTGAAGGCTTTTGTGGAAAGTGGATATCCAACAAAGATTCCCTCATCAGCTTTTAGATCAAACTTGGATAGCTGTTCAGGATGAGTCTTGAGAACAAAACACTTACGTCCAAATACATGAAAGTATTTCAGATTTGGCTTCTTGTTCTTCACCATCTCATATGGTGTTTTTCCATGCTTGTTAATGAGTGTTGCATTTTGAGTAAAACAAGCAGTCTGCACAGCTTCAGCCCAGAAATAGGTTGGAAGCTTTGCTTCTTCAAGCATTGTCCGTACAGCTTCAATGAGAGTTCTATTCTCCCTTTCAACAACTCCATTTTGCTGTGGAGTTCCAGGAGCAGAAAATTCCTGTTTTATTCCATGATTTTTGCAGAACTCTTCCATTATCAGATTCTTGAATTCAGTGCCATTATCACTCCTCAAAATTTTCACAGAATCTTTGATCAATTTATCCAGATGTTTGACATGATCAATCAGGATAGATGCAGTTTCACTTTTTGTGTGCAAGAAATACACCCATGTGTATCTGGTGAACTCATCTACTATGACCAACGCATATTTCTTCTTTGCAATTGACATGACATTCACTGGACCAAATAGATCAACATGAAGTAGATAATAAGGCTCAAGAATTGATGATTCAGTCTTGCTCTTGAATGAAGATTTTCTTTGTTTGGCCTTCTGACATGAGTCACAAAGACCATCAGGAGCAAACACTGATTTTGGCAGTCCTCTCACAAGATCTTTCTTGATCAGTTCATTTATCTTGTTGAAGTTTAAATGAGAGAGTTTCTTGTGCCAATTCCAGCTTTCTTCAATTGAGGCTCTACTCACTAAACAGATTGCAGAACCATCAGAACTTGTTGAAAGCTTAGCTTCATAAATGTTACCACGCCTGAATCCCTTCAGAACAACTTTTCCTTTAGATTTACTAACTATTTCACAATGTTCTGCAAAGAAATCAACATGATAACCTCTGTCACAGATTTGACTTATACTCAGTAAGTTGTGTTTAAGTCCTGAGACCAGAGCTACATCTTTAATGATGACATTCCCTAGATTGATATTGCCATATCCCAAAGTTTTTCCAATGTTGCCATCTCCATAAGAAACACTTGGGCCAGCTTTCTCCACAAAGTCTGATAGCAGGGCCTTATTTCCAGTCATATGTCCTGAACATCCACTGTCCAGAACTAAAATATTTTTCCTGTTGCCCTGCAATCACAAAGACCACTAATTATTAGTTTTAAGGACCCAGACTTGCTTGGATCCTTTGGCCTTTTTAAGTTTGTTAACATTTGCAGCGGATTTAGCATCAGATTTTATGTTAACAGTTTTCTTATCAGAACTTATACTACCAGACTTTGAATCAGAACTTACACTAGAAGGAACAACAGAAACTTTCTTTAAAGAAGGTTTTATTTGATAATAATCATAGTACAAACTATGATATTCCTTACAAGTATAATGGAATGCCATAAACTACCACAATGAAAACAAGGATTTTGTGGTTTGTATCTAACAGACTGACTCTTAACTCCTGATTTTGAAGATAAGGAGTTAATATTCTTATTCTTCCTGCAAAAAGAAGCCAGATGGTTAGAACTTCCACAGTTATGACACGCTTTTCTAGGAGCATCAGGAACAGATTTATAGTTATTGCTTTTATTCACACCTTCCTTTCCATTCCTGTTTTTCCTAGGTGATTTTACCTTGTTTGCATTCTTAACATCTTTCAGCTTATGCTTAAGCTGCTTCTTTGTCATTAAGCCTATGTTAACTTCAGCTGTCTTTTCCTGTCTTAGTTTGTCAAAAGCTAATTCCTTTTTAACTTCTGATTTCTCATTTTCAGATTTTTCAGTTACAAACTTAACAGGTTTTAACTTCGGCTTTTGCTTATCAACAGGCTTAATTTCTACAGTTCCTTTTTCATTTTTATTTTCTCCATAACCTAAGCCCTCTTTCTAGTTTCCATTGCTTAGCAAAGTTTGAGTTATTTTGCCAGAGTTAGTCCAAGTCCTAATAATCTTTCTCTCCTTTTCTAACTCAGTTTTTAGAGATTCATTCATTTTTAGCACTTCATCCCTAACATAAAAAGCATCATCTCTATCCTTCTGAGTTTGATGGAACATGACTAACTTTTTTTCTAAGAAATCATTTCTTTTCCTAAAAGCAAGATTTTCAGAAGTTAATCTTTCACATGTTAAAGTTTGATCTCTATAACTAACAAACATGGTTTTAAGATATCTTCTCAACTCATTAATATCATCAGCATGAAAAGCATAAGTAGTCTGAGGTACCTTTGTTTCAGCAGCTTCAGAACTGCTCTCAGAACTTGATTTATCAGCATTTGCCATCAATGCATAGTTCTCTTCACTTTCAGAGTCTGAGGTGTCTGTCCAGCTTTTCTGCTTTGTGACAAGAGCTTTGCCTTTGTCACTCTTGGTTTTCTTGCAATCAGGAGATATGTGGCCTTTCTCACCACAATTATAACATTTAACATTGGCGTAATCTCCTCTGTCAGACTTTACTCCTCTTCCTTCAGATCTTCTGAAATTCTTCTTATCAGAACTTATGCCTTTCCTGGAAAACTTCTTTCCCTTCCTGAACTTCCTGTATGCAATCTTTGTGATTCCTTTCACCATAAGAGCACACAGCTTCATCATCTCCTCATCAGCATCAGTTTCAGGCAAGATTTCAGAATCTGAGTCATCATCACTCTCAGAACTTGATGACTCAGTATCAGACTTTATGAAAAGAGCTTTACCCTTGTCTTTCTTTGAGGAAGGTGCTTTGGGGGATTCTTCTTCAGCCTTGAGAGCAACTGTCCTTGACTTTCCTCCTTTCCTCTTGCTTCTTTGTTCCATCTCAAGTTCATGAGTCTTGAGCATTCCATAGATTTCATCAAGAGTTGTTTCATCAAGATTGTAGTTGTCTCTTATTGTTGTTCCCTTCAAATCCCAGCATTCAGGAAGAGCTAACAGGAATTTTAGGTTGGTATCTTCAAGATCATACTCTTTATCAACCAATGACAAATCATTCAAAAGTTTGACAAATCTATCATATAAATCATTCAATGACTCATTAGATTTTGAGTCAAAATGTTCATACTCTTGAGTGAGTATTGTCTTCCTGTTCTTCTTAACTGTTTCAGTTCCTTGACACCTTGTCTCCAGTGCATCCCATATCTCCTTGGCAGTCTTGCAGTTGATTACCCTGTTTGACATTACATTATCAATGGCACTATGCAGTAAGTGTCGTACCTTGGCATCCTTAGCAATAGATGCTATATCTTCGGCAGTGTAATCACTCTTTTCCTTTGGTACGGTCTTTGCTGCTTCACCTGCAACTACAACAGCGAGCTTGGTAGGTTTGTGAGGCCCTTCCTTGATTCTATCAAGGTATTCTGGATCAGTTGCTTCCAAAAACATGGTCATCCTTACCTTCCATATGGGATATTCAGATGGTCTCAATATGGGAACTCTGATAGTCTCATATCGACTCTGAATTGATGTCTTTGATGATTCCTCAGTTTTGGTAGGCTTAGTTGGAGTTTCTGTGTCAGACATGATTGTGTTTGGATCTTTAACTGTATGTGTGTTAACAGAAGGCTCTGATACCACTTGTTAGGTCACACTATCACTGTAGAGGGGGTGAATACAGTGTTTTTTACAATCAAATCAAACTTCAAGAACTTATGTAACAGAAAACAAACTTTATTGAAACAATAAACTCTGTTACAATCTGGAACTGTTATCTCTCAGTGATGAACAAAATATCACGAGAGCTGCTAGGGTTACAGTAAATAATATTCTCGATAATGATAACACTTATAGTGTAAACCCTATATCTGTGTTTATATATTACACAGTTACAAGATAATCGCTAATTGATATGGAATATAATTCTGCTTCCTAATATATATCAATCAGATATCTTTTCTTCCAAGTATTCCATTCTTTACGGAATTCCTTCTTCATGCATATCTCTTCTTATGTTTATCTTGATCTTCTTAACTTTAATCAGCTACTGTCCTTATCTGATCGTCCTTCAGCACTTAAGTTCTGATATCTATCTCCTGATGCTTATCTCCTGATAACATAAGTACTGATATCCCTTAAGTACTGACGTCCAGTATAAGTACTGATCAGTTAAGTACTGATTTGTCCTGTTCAAATAAGATCTGAAATTTAAACATAAAACATATTAGCCATGACATTATTAAATATATCTAACAGAATCAATCTCTAAAAACTGAGTTAGAAAAGGAAAGAGAGATTATCAGAACTTGGACTAACTCTGGCAGAACAACTCAGAATTTACTAAGTAGTGGAAACTGGAAAGAGGGCTTAGGTTATGGAGATGATAAAAGTGAAACAAGAACTGATCAAATTAAGCCAATTATTATTAAACAGACTGCTAAGCCAAAGGTAAATCATGTTAAGTTTGTAGCTAAAACTGTAAAGTCTGATTCCGAAAAGATGAAAGATAGTGAAACAGAAGTTAAAGTAGAGTCGACTTCTGATAAGTTAAAAGAGGATAAATCAGCTGAAGTTAACATATGCTTAATGACAAAGAAGCAGCTTAAGTATAAGCTGAAAGAGATTAAGAATGTAAATAGGGTAAATCCACCTAGGAAAAACAGGAATGGAAAGGAAGGTGTGAATAAAAGCAATAATTATATGTCTGTTCCTAATGCTCCTAGAAAGAAATGCTATAACCGTGGAAATTCTAACCATCTGGCTTCTTTTTACAGGAAGAATAAGAATATAAACTACTTACCTTCTAAGTCAGGAGTTAAGAGTAAGTCTGTTAGGTTTAAGCCACAAAATCCTTGTTTTCATTGTTGTAGTTTATGGAATTTCATTTATACTTGTAAGGAATATCATAGTTTGTACTATGATTATTATCAAATAAAACCTTCTTTGAAGAAAGTTAGTATTATTCCTTCTAGTGTAAGTTCTGATGCAAAGTCTGATACTGTAAATTCTGATAAGAAAAATGTTAACAAAAACTCTGATGTTAAATCCGCTGCAAATGTTAACAAACTTAATAAGGCCAAAGGATCCAAGCAAGTCTGGGTCCTTAAAACTAATCATTAGTGGTCTTTGTGATTTCAGGGCAACAGGAAAAACATCCTAGTTCTGGACAGTGGATGTTCATGACATATGACTGGAAATAAAGCCATACTATCAGACTTTGTGGAGAAAGCTGGCCCAGGAGTTTCTTATGGATATGACAACATGGGAAAAAACTCTAGGATAGGGCAATATCAATGTTGGGAATGTCATCATTGAAAAAGTAGCTCTAGTCTCAGGACTTAAACACAATCTGCTGAGTGTTAGTCAAATTTGTGACAGAGGTTATCATGTGGATTTCTTTGAAGAACACTAAGTAGTAAGCAAATCTATAGGCAAAGTTGTTCTAAAGGGATACAGGCATGGTAACATTTATGAAGCCAAGATTTCAACAAGTTCTGATGGTTCTGCAATCTGTCTGTTAAGTAGAGCATCAATTGAAGAAAGCTGGGATTGGCACAAGAAACTCTCTCATTTAAATTACAGCAATATAAATGAACTAGTCAAGAAAGATCTTGTGAGAGGACTGCCAAAATCAGTATTTGCTCCTGATGGCCTTTGTGATTCATATCACAAGGCAAAACAAACAAAATCTCCATTCAAGAGCAAGACTGAATCTTCAATTCTTGAGCCTTATCACCTACTACATGTTGATCTATTTGGTCCAGCGAATGTCATGTCTATTGCAAAGAAGAAATATGCTATGGTCATAGTAGACGAGTTTACCAGATATACATGGGTGTATTTCTTGCACACAAAAAGTGAAACTGCATCTATCTTGATTGATCATGTCAAACAACTGGATAAATTGGTCAAAGACTCTGTGAAAATTTTAAGAAGTGATAATGGCACTAAGTTCAAGAATTTGATCATGGAAGAGTTCTGCAAAGACCAAGGAATAAAGCAGGAATTTTCTGCTCCTGGAACTCCACAACAAAATAGAGTTGTTGAAAGAAAGAATATAACTCTTATTGAAGCTGCACGAACTATGCTTGATGAAGCAAAGTTACCAACCTACTTTTGGGCTGAAGCTGTGCAGACTGCTTGTTTTACTCAGAATGCAACACTTATCAACAAGCATGGAAAGACACCATATGAGATGGTGAAGAAAAAGAAGCCAAATCTGAAGTACTTTCATGTATTTGGATGCAAGTGTTTTATTCTTAAGACTCATCCTGAACAGCTATCCAAATTTGATCTAAAAGATGATGAAGTAATTTTTGTTGGATATCCACTTTCCACAAAAGCCTTCAGAGTCTACAATTTAAGAACAAGGGTTGTCATGGAATCTATCAATATCTCTTTTGATGATAAAAAGATTACTGGACTTGAAGATTTCAATGATCATGATCAGCTGAGATTTGAGAATGAATCTTTAAATTATGATTCTGTAAATTCTGATAGTCTAAATCCTGATACTGCAAACTCTGATGGGTTAAACTCTGATGTTATTGAAACTATGGTGACTACGCCAAAGGAAAATGCACCTGTGCAGGGGGAGCATATAGAAGAGCCAACCACATCTCAAGAAGTATCAGAACCTAGAACATGCTCTTCCAGTTTTGATTCATCAAGTTCTGATGGGCCAAGTTCTGATAATTCTGGAAACTCAAATTCTGATTCATCAAGTTCTGATGGGCCAAGTTCTGATAATTCTGGAAACTCAAATTCTGAAGAATTCAACTCAGAGAGTATAATTTCAGGGGGAGCATCAGAAAATGTTGATGGAGACAGCATGGATCATGGGGGGGCATCCAGTTCTAGAGATAATTTTCCATCTGCAAGGAAGTGGAGTAAAGCACATACACCTGACTTGATTATTGGAGATCCTGATGCAGGTATAAGAACTAGAACAGCAACATCAAATGAATGTCCTTATCACTCTTTTCTTTCTCAGGCTGAACTAAAGAAAGTGGAAGAAACTCTTTAAGATGCTGATTGGGTGCAAGCAATGCAGGAAGAGTTAAATGAATTTGAAAGAAATAAAGTCTGGACCCTAGTGCCGAGACCAAAAAACAGATCAGTTGTTTGTACAAAATGGGTGTTCAAAAACAAAACTGATAGTGATGGCATATTAACAAGAAATAAAGAAAGGCTGGTTGCAAAAGGATACTCTCAATAGGAGGGAATTGATTATGATGAAACATTTGCACCAGTTACTAGATTGGAAGCCATAAGGATATTTTTGGCTTATGCTGCTCATAAAAAGTTTACAGTCTTTCAAATGGATGTAAAAAGTGCTTTTCTTAATGGAGAATTGGAAGAAGAAGAATATGTTGAACAACCTTCGGGTTTTGTAGATTCAAAATTTCCTAATCAAGACTTGATAAAGCACTTTATGGCCTTAAGCAAGCTCCAAGAGCATGGTATGAGACATTAGCTCAGTTTATTCTGGAAAGTGGATTTAACAGAGGGACTATTGATAAAACCTTATTCTATCTCAATCATGGAAAGGACTTACTTTTGGTGTAGATATATGTTGATGATATCATTTTTGGTTCTACAAATGACAGACTTTGTAAAAGGTTTACCAAGCTAATGCAGTCAAGATATCAAATGAATATGATGGGAGAACTTAGCTATTTTCTGGGCCTTCAAGTCAAGCAAAATGAAGAAGGAACTTTTATTTTTCAATCTAAGTACACCAGAAATTTGTTGAAGAAATTTGGAATGCAAGACTGTTCAAATGCATCCACTCATATGGCCACAACAACAAAATTGGATAAGGATACTAGTACATCAGTAGATATTACTGATTACAGAGGTATGATTGGCTCACTACTCTATCTAACTACAAGTAGACCTGATATCATGTATGCTACCTGTCTTTGTGCAAGATTTCAAGCAGATTCAAGAGAACCTCACTTAACAGCTGTGAAAAGAATTTTTAAGTACCTTAAGGGTACAGCTGATCTAAGATTATGGTATCCTAGGGAATCAGACTTTAAGCTAATAGGTTACTCAGATGCAGATTTTGAAGGGTGCAAAATTGACAGGAAAAGCACAAGTGGAAGCTGCTAATTTCTTGGTGGCAGATTAGTTTCTTGGTTTAGCAAGAAACAAAAGTCAATTTCCACATCAACTATAGAGGAAGAATACATTGTTGCAGGAAACTGTTGTGCACAGATTCTTTGGATGAAGAATCAGTTACTGGATTATGAGTTAGAATTTTCTAAAATCCCTATTTACTGTGATAATCAAAGTGCTATTGCTATGACAGGTAATCCAGTTCAACACTCAATGACAAAGCACATCAGCATTAGGTACCACTTCATAAGGGAGCATGTGTGGAAGGTACAGTGGAATTGCATTTTGTTCCAACAGATCAACAACTAGCAGATATCTTCACAAAACCAATATGTGTAGCTACTTTTACAAGATTGGTAAATGAACTTGGAATGGTTTCAGGTTCTTTCTCTAAATCTACCTAGTTTATGTTCTGATACATCAGACTTTATGATCAGTATTTACAAATATTATTCTATTTATGTAATCTGTGCTTAAATTGAAATTTACCTAAGTGCTGATTGTTGTCTGATGTGAATTTCTAAACTCTGATAATGATATGAATGTTCATGTGACTATTTAATCCAATGAGGATAACTGTGCTAGATGCTGACCTAGTAGTCTTTAATATACTAAAGATCCCATGTTTGAAGTAATTTTTTATGTGGAAATCTTTTAACACAAGCAAATTCTGATATTGAGCTTGGTTAGGTTTACTTTGTGTATCTTATTACTAAGTCAAAAACTAGAATAATGTTTTTTATCTGTTAAGTTCTGGTGTTAGTAAATCTTATGGATGTACTAAGTGCTGATAAGCCTCACTTATCAAAAGAAAAAGAAAAGAAAAGAAATAAATATCAGGTACTCCTTTGAAATATAGAGAACAATGTATGTGGAAGGGAAGACCCAAGTGCATTGCTGGTATTAAGTAATATGCATTAGAAAAGCAAAATAAAATTTTCTTGGTGACTTTTCACATTCTCTGATTACTGGAGAAATAATCTGATAATAGCATAAATTCTGATAAGCAGTCGTGACTCACTTACACTGACAAGCCACTGTAAAAAGGAATTTCAAAAGATGCATAAAATGAGCACAAAACAGTTAAGGTGGACTCATGCATGAACTCATTCTATAGTAGACTTCAGACTAATGACAGATTTTGAGAAAAGTTCTTAGTTATGCTTTATTTCTAAGATGTACTGAAGTGAATCAGACTTTACTCTTTGTCTGATATTTAGCTTAATGCACACACTTACACTCTATATGAATGATGAAAATTACTGTGGTGATCAATGTTATTTTAGATGAACAGTTTAGTGTCAGTTGCATAAATTCTGAGGACAAGTTCTGATGGAAGTTCTGATGATTAAGTTCTGTTGAAACCATATCAGTATTTGTGTAAAGAATTACTGAAATAAATATTCACTTTTTGAGTAAAAAAGCTATATTCTGATGACTTTTAAATTCTGATAATAATCAAGTTCTGATGCTGACGTGGCAGCATTTATTTACTTGATTTATTTTTAAGTCAATACTTGAATGGTTATATTTTATCAGAATATTGGTTTATGTGAGATAAAGGCAGTCATAATCATTTGGTTAGTGGGAACAGTTTTTTTTTTGAAAAACTGCATGTGCATAGTAATCATTACTTATTTCCCGTTCCCATTAACTCTGGATTTAGATCTTTTACTGACTGTTATTATTACACATTGGTTTAGGGTGACGAGGTATCATTATTTTTACCTGTAATTATTAAATACTCCCCGCGTCTCTTGGTATTCTATTGGCTATTTAAACCAACTATTCATTCCATCCAATACATCTTCCATTTTCTCACAAACTCACTCTTTTTACATACTTATCAAAAACATGGTTCGTTTCAACTTGCTCCTGAACTATGATACTTTCAATATCGAGTTGAGTTGTGATGATTGGCGACATGAGTGGCATGTAACTGTCATTCCTGAAGAGATCTGGAACTCAGTTCTACAAGAGGTTCACACTAACCTCTTATTCTTTTATATGGACTATCATCTCCATTGTGATCTTCTGGAAGAGGAAATGAGAGAAGCTCTTCGTCAGCAAGAACGGATCATCTGTCTTGCAGTGCTCTTCGTCAGCAGCAGAAGAAGCTAGTCGTTAGGTCTTCTTAGACTAGGACTAAGGCTGTTTATGTTAAGAATTCTTAGAATAGGACTATCTTGTAATTTTTGCATGTAATTAATAAATTTCTTGAAATGTACTCATCTGATATATTAATGAAATTTCCTTTAAATTGCAAGATTTGGTCTTTGGTTCTCAAATTATGTGACTGTGCATGTTTTAAATGCAATTTGTTAATCTTTAATTCATCGTTATTAAACTTTATCCTGTGATGAATGTTTTGATTTAATAATGGTCAATAATAAATTTTGATGATTTGAGGAAATAATTGAGGTACAGGTTCAACAATCAGAACTTGTTGCTTAAGCAGCTGTGGAAGTAGCTGAGAAGTATCTTCTCAGAAAGTTCAAGAAATTGGGAGTTCTAGGCCCTTCAAAAGGCTTAGAAAGATAAATTCTAATGACAGAGCTCCCAAAGTCTCTCTACCCTTGAAGAAAGTGAAGAACAAAGAGCTAATAGGAACATAGCTGAGTAAGATTCAGAGGATATGGAAGCAGCAACTAAGGAAGGGGATCGGGAATCTCTGATCCCAAAGGAGCCAATTGTGATTGAATCCCTTCCTTCTACACAACCAGTATTTGCTGAAGCCACTGAATCTATACCTCCACTGTCACCAATTTAAGTTGAAGAAACTGCTCAAGACAGAGTGCCTACACCTCCTGTGTCTCCTATCCTTGAACAAGTACATGCTGAAGACCCAGGTACAAGTGTTGAAATATATATTCACAACCTGGTTATGCCTGAGGTTCTTTATTTGGAAGCTCCAACCATTCTTCAACATACTCCACCAACAACATCAATTTTAGATGCTGATTTCAATGCAGATGTTCCAACAACACCTCTTCTGAATCTAGATGATGAAGATCAGATATTAGGTGAACATCAGAATTTGGATGTTGATCAGAATTTAGAGAATAATTTTGAAACCTCTATAGCCTCACACACTATTTTTTTATCAGAGGAAGCTGATTCTGCAGGCTCTGTAAGTTCTGATACTACAAATGCTGAAAATACTGGTAAAGCTGCTACAAATGTAAATACTGATGCAGCTAGTCCTTCAGGACATGCACCTCAACAAGTTCTAGGAAAAGCTGATCTAATCAAGAACTTTGTTAGAGAGGATGCACCAATACCTTGGAGTGAAACTCCAAGAGGAAAAGAGTGGACCAAGGAATGGAACAAAGTTGATTTTGTTCCTACTGCAAATATTCTTGCTGAGCACCTGGCTAAAGCTGATGAGATGCTGGTGAATGATAATTTTTAAAGCACAGCTCAGAGTTACTGCATTGAGTACAAGGCACCTTCAAGGTCAACACTCAATAACTCAAGCCAAGGTGACCAAATTTCAAGAAACACTTATTCAGCAAGACATGAATGTCAAATTGGAAAAGAACAGGTTTTTTAAACCAGCTTTTGACCGCATTGGGTATATAGAAAAGACTCAAGAAAAGCAGCAAGCTCAAATATCTGATATTTTAAAGAATCAAGCTGCTCAACAAGATCAACTCAATGAAATTCAAAACTCTGTGGAATTGCTTGTCTCTCTCCTATTACCTGATGATGCCAAAAAGGGGGAGAAAGTAATTAAGTCCAAATGTAAATCTGATCAACCACTGAAGGGTAAGGAAGATGATAATGAAGACCAGGGAAACTCTGAAAGGGGTAGAGGTCATGGTCAAGGCAAAGGCTTTTCATCCAGGAAAGCAGGAACTTCTATACAGAGAAAAAGTTATGATGCTGATAGATGAAAAAGTTCTGATAAGCAAGTTTAAAAATCATAAGAGCGTTAGAAAAATACTGGTCTAAATACTGGTGGGGTACAAATCATTCACAAGATACATGAAAATCACAAATTTGTTGGATGTATTGGGAACGCATGTCAAAACATAAAACTGCAGGTGGCTTAGGATTCAGGAACTTTCGAGACTACAACATTTCGATGTTGGGAAAATAAGGTTGGAGATTTATTGTTAAGCCACATAATTTAGTGTTGAGAGTTTACAAGGCCAAGTACTTTGCAGATACTGATTTTATAAACTTGAAATTGGGGCATAATTCAAGCTTTATAAAGAAGTTTAATGGAAACAAAACAGCTGTTGTTCGATGGTGTACGGTGGAAAATTTGAAGCGGAGAGTATATTCAAATTGTGGGACAATCCTGGTTAATGTCTGATGATAACCCCTAGGTAACTTCAACCTCTCAAGAAATAGATAAGAAAACAATTGACTCTTTATTTTGCATAGACATAAAAGATTGGGATATGGATGTTATCACATATATTTTTAATACTCAAGACTGATGTAACTCAATTTAAACCCTTTTTGTGTCAATCGTAATTTAGAATAAGTACGGTATCGTTCTACGTCGAGGATCAAGTGCTCACTTATCTTCTATTTTGCTAATGTTATCAATAATGAATTTGGTTTTTTTATTTAACAACTAATTAACTAGTAAACAAGGAATTTTTTTCCCGTAGATAATAAAATAAATATGTTGGAAAGCATGTAGATCCACCCTAAACCCATGACATAATTCGAAAATTCTTCTGATATGTTCTAAAAGATACTTATAGAGAACCTGCCACGACCACATAAAAACATGTTCTACTACTTGTATAATCCCATGATTACATTCAAAGGTTAAAACGAATTACACACTTTAATAACCTTTATTAATAAGAGAAACCCCTTTTTAAATGGTACACATGTGTTAATTTTGGTTTCACTATTTTTTGATACCATTATTTTTTATTTCACTTATGCATTTATGTATATTTTATAATTTTGTTGTTGTAGGTCTTTAAATTAAACCAAAACTCTTGGTTGATTCTATTAAGTTTGATATTATTTTTGTTATCATATACTTCTAGATATCTTATGATTCCATTAAGTTTGGTTTTATTTTTGTTTTATCCTTTTATTTTTAGTCGTTTTGATTTATTATAATTAGTAGAATTTTTTTTTAAATACTTCTTGATTTCTAAGTATCACCCATGTATTCTTCTTTAATTTCTATATGATTTGCAATAATATATCATCATTTATTAATAGCCGAAACCCCTTTTTAAGTGGTACACAAGTATTAATTTTGATTTCACTATTTTTTGGTACCACCAACTTTTGGTTTCACTTATTCATTTATATATATCTTATAATTTTGTTTTTGTACGTCTTTTAATTCTACTAAAACTCTTGGTTAATTCTATTAAGTTTGATTTTACTTTTGTTATCATATACTTCTAGATATCTTATGATTCTATTAAATTTTGTTTTATTTTTTATATCATTTTATTTTTAGCCGTTTTGATTTATCAAAATTATTAGAAATTTATTTTAAATACTTATTAATTTTTAAGTATCGCCATGTATTCTTCTTTAATTTCTATATGACTTATAATATTATATGTATTATTTTACCCATTTTCAATTGCAACTCTTATATTGATTTCAACTCAGTAATCATATTTCTCATATGACTCAATATTATATTTTAATAAAATATTAAAATTTTTGAAATCGTATTATAATTATAATTTTTATTCATTATAATTAATAATCTTTATTAATAAGTGAAACACTCTTTTATGATACTTTGATTTCACCTCTTTTTGGTTTCATCAACTTTTGTTTTCACCCCTTTTTGAATTTCATTATAACTTTAAATGTGTAATTTTTATTCTTCTGTTAATTCTAAATGACTAATAATATTTTTTTCTTTTTCTTTTTTTTTCAGAATATTATATGTATTATTTTACCCGTTTTTAATTTCAATTTTATATTGGTTTCAACTCAGTGATCATAATTCTCATATGACTCAATAGTATATTTTAATGAAATAATAAAGGTTTTGAAATCGTATAATAATTATATTATTTTTATTATATCATAACACAAATATTGTACCTTTATTAGTAAGTGAAATGCCTTTTTTAAATGGTCCCAAATTTGATATCACCTTATTTTTGTTGAGCCCATATTTTGGTTTCATTCCAATCATCTTATTTTTGATACCACTCCATATTATTTTATTTTTAATGAAATAACTAAATTGTTGAAATCGTATTGTAATTATTCCTATTTTTATATCAGCTCGATAATCCTATTTATGATATAACTCTATAGTATTTTTTAATGAAATAATAAAATTAGTGAAAATATTTTATAATAATATTTTTGATTATAATTCTAATGCAAATAATCTATTTATCACATGTATATTTTTTACTTTTCTTCAAATAATTGTAAATAAAAAAAATAAAATTAACAATAACTTTAATTCCGATTTATTCTCACCTTTATTTCACCTCTAGATTCATAATTTTGTACAGTTCTAAATTGTTTTTCAATATATTACTATGGTTATTAGAATTATATTGTAATTGTCATTTTTTAAATAAATAATTATACTTTAATAAATAATATATTTAGATAATAATGTTGTTGTATAATGAGAAAATGCGGACTATCCCACTTTTTAAAATGTATGCCCGAAATTACATATTAGCATGAAATAGTGGTTAAAATACTGGTCAACTTATGCATACTAATATTTTCTTTGAACTGTACACATGTTTCCTCACTACAATTAAAGTTTTGAATTTGCTGAATACGAATGTTCTAACATCTGTATCATATATTAAAAAAAACATGAATGTTCGACATGTTAATGCCTAGATATATGCGATGTATATTCACTACACGTATTACCCAGTTTTAGTGGCTATCTTGGGCAGTCCTTCCCACCACTTATATTATTATTATTTAAAAAAATTATTTAAATAAATTAACTTAGACCGTGCTTCGCACCAGTTATCAACTAGTATACAACTAATATCATGATCACATAATATAAAGATTAATTGATTTTATAGAGATAGCAATCACAAAACATAATTGGATGACCACATCACATAGTTAATTCATGCGTCTCTGTAAGCATTGACGTATATATAGGTACAATCAAGAACAAATCTCTGAAAAATTAAAATTGTTTAATTGCCATAAAGTTTAGGGTTTGAAAATAGCCATCTAATAATAATAATCTAGTCAACCATAATGATAATAAAAGGTACAAGTTCACAAGAAGATTAGTATACATACTAAGCGTTGAAATCTCCAGGTATAAAGTATTTTTTCTCCTCTTTTTGGCTTCTTCTCTTGGTAGCTATGGATACGTCTCTTTTATCTCTAATAATATAAAACTACTATAAAAAAGTATTTTTATTGTTTCTAGGAAGAAACAATAGTTTCCCAAATCGAAAAGGTTTTTCAATGTTAAAATTCTTAGTTGACTTTTCTCATCTGATCCAAAGTGACTTTTATGAAAGAAAAGCTTGTTACCTTTGTGTGGGCTGTTGAATTAACCAAATCTGATATGCATAACTCAAAATATGGCCCAAACAATAAGCCTGCGCGTGTAACCCAACAATTTTTTTTTTCTAATTAAGGTCCAATCCTTTTCAATTTGGGATTCCTTCCTTACTACAATAAAATATTAAAATATTATTAATAATGATCCAATTAATGCAAAATATAATTAATATGGGAACAAAAATTATCTAAAATATACATAAATATATATTCCATCAGGGACCAAGACTGCATTCTCAAAACAAAGCTATATGAGTCGGATGCTCAGGATGGTTTATTCTGGAGACACGAGGACACAGGTGAATACTTCGTAAAGAATGCTTATAATTTTTTACAAAAGCAGAAGGGTGCTTGGAGATCAGAGAATGCAAATAGTATTTGGCACTCATTATATGGAATATTAAAGCCCCACCGGTCAAAATTCGGTTTGGCGTGCGTTGGCAGGATGATTACCAACATTGTCAGAACTAAGTCTGAGACATGTTCAAGTTGAAGTGATATTTCGGTGGGAAGAGTTTGATGACTTTAGGGATTGGTTGCATTAATTCTGGAAAATAAAAATGGAAAAAATATGAGCTGGAGCTATCACATTGTGTTGGAACCTATGGAGAACTCGAAATGATAAGGTCTGGAAAAAAAAAATCGACGATCAATAGAGCTGTTGCAACAACAAAGCGGTATCTTACACAGTGGAAATTATCCCAACAGAGAGATTTTTACATTTCCTCTCCAGCCTCATGTTGAATGAAATGTATCAATAGTTTGGGTCAAGCCTCGGTCAAATGAAGTTCAAATATTGGTTGAGGCAGCTGTCTTTGAGGATAGGGAAGGTGTTGGCATGGGTCTTTTTGTTTGGAATTCTGAAAGTTTACTACTCGAAGCCACTGCTAAGTTCTATCCTGAGCTTGTTTTCTCCTCTATTAGTAGAAGCAATGTCGATAAAGGAAGCGCTCAGTTAGAGTGAGCATATGTCTGGAGAGCGAATTATTGTGGAAGCTGATTACTTGGTGGTGATTCAAGCAATTAAGAGCTCAACTCCAATGAAATCTTTTTTTGGTTCTATTATGGAGGAATGGTGCAGCGTGCTGAAACGACTTCATAAAGTAAAAGTTACTTTGTTCTTTGTTAAAGGATACTCCCTCCCTCCCATTTTGTTCTTCCTCTTTTGACTTTCGGTATTGTTCACGGTAAACGATTGACTACTAATTTATGTCTAATCTATAATATCAAACATAGTTATGAGTGATCTCGTTGTATTCGTATTTATCAGTACTTTAATATAGTGAAATTTTTATATTTAATACTAATACGAATTTAAAGATATTTACAATCAAAAGTGTGCATTGGCAAACGTG
>NC_133650.1:304852073-304854573 GCF_009905375.1 Apium graveolens
TTTGGCACTGCGTCTTTGATCACAGCAACAATAACGTCACCGATATGAGCATATCGACGATTGCTAGCTCCTATGATTCGAATACACATCAATTCTCGAGCCCCGCTGTTATCCGCTACATTCAAAAGGGTCTGGGGTTGAATCATATCATTTTTTTAGAATATATTCTTTCAATGCAAAGCAAAGAGTGAAGAAAAAAAAAAAAAGAAATATTGTTTGTCCAAAGAAAGAAACCGGCACCTGTTATTGTTTTTTATCCCCAAGACCTTTTTCTTTTGATTCTTTTTATCCCGAAATAATGAATTGAGTTCGTATAGGCATTTTGGACGATGCTATTGAAATCGCCCTTCTGGCTATATTTTCTGTTACTCCACCCATTTCATAAAGTATTCGACCTGGTTTAACAACAGCTACCCAATATTCAGGGGATCCTTTCCCCGAACCCATACGTGTTTCTGCGGGTCTTACTGTAACCGGTTTGTCTGGAAATATACGTACCCATATTTTTCCACCGCGGCGTGCATTTCGTGTCATTGCTCGTCGACCTGCTTCTATTTGTCTAGACGTGATCCAAGCAGGTTCAAGTGCCTGAAGAGCGTATTTACCGAAAGAAATATGATTACCTCGATAAGATATTCCCTTCATTCTTCCTCTATGTTGTTTACGGAATCTGGTTCTTTTGGGGTTATAGTTGATGGTTGGTTCTGAATTCCATCTCTACTACAGAACTGGACATGAGAGTTTCTTCTCATCCAGCTCCTCGCGAATAAGAAAATTTTCAAAATGTCTATTTTTCATTTGTATATCTTGCTTTTTTAGCTAACTAAGCATCTTAATATTTCTATTTTTAAATTTCTATTTTTAAATATCATATTCTTTTTTTATGTTCTAACGAATATTCGTTTTGTTTTGCTTTTTATCCTATTGGATTGAGCAAAAATTATCAATCCAAGAAGAAGATAAAGTTTTCACGGGCGAATATTGACTCTTTTCGTCACTATTTTAGTTGTAGGGTTAACTCATGACTTTTATTTTCCCAATAGATGAAGGAATTAGTCTCTGGTTTGTTTCGCCATCCCGATCAATGAGTCTGTTTTCAATAGATTTGGATTCACAGGTTCCATCGTTCCCATCGCTTCTTACTTAATGGTTAGGTCTGATTTCTACAACGGAGCTCATAATGAAATTTTTTCTTGAGCCAATTTTCTTAGTCTTTATTGGCTCGAAGCTCTTATTTTTTGTTCTATGAATAGATTCGTTTTTTTTTTTTATGAATCCATATTGCTTGATGCTTTATTACATTGCTTTTTTATTTTTTATGAGATGACTCATAAACCTTACATATTGGATGGAATTTTATATCGTTGTTTTTTCTCCCCTTCTTTCACCCTTCCGTTTATCCACATCTTTCTTCTTCGCTTCACAACTTAGAATCAGATTTATTTTTCTTTTGTTTATGCAAAAAAGATTTCAGTTGCTACAGTGATATGACCAATATATCATATCGTGACTGGTTTTTTGGATCCAGATAATGTGAAGTGATGAGTTGGTTATTAGTTCTATAGTTATTTGTTTATACAAAAAGGCTGGTCTTTTTTTTTTAATCCTATAACCCTAAAAAAACCAACGAGTCACACACTAAGCATAGCTATTATTTCAAAAGGTCAACGGATTTTTATTCAACCTTATAGAATTAGAATTGTTCATTTTGGTTTTGTTTTGATTGAACATAAAAAAGGAACGAATTTTTATTTTTTTGTTCCATTACTGGATCGAAGGGAAAGACAAGTAAATTTTTATTATTTCCCGTCTATAAATATCCAAATTTTAATCCCTAAAACTCCATATATAGTTCGAACTGTATAAGAACAATAATCTATTTTAGCTCGAATGGTTTGGAGGGGAACCCTGCCTTCTCTGATCCACTCGACACGCGCAATTTCTTTTCCGTCGATACGCCCTGAAATTTGTACTTGAATTCCTTTTGTATCTGCTTGTTCAGTTAATTCAATAGCCTTTTTCATTGCTTTTCGAAAAGAAACTCTATTCTTTAATTGGCCGGCTATAAATTCTGCAAGAATATTAGGGCTTCCGTAAGGTTTTGCAATTCTTGTAATAGTAATGTTAAGTTTTCGGTTGACACAATTAAATTCTTTTTGTAGATTCATCTGCAATTCTTCGATTCCTCCCGGTCTATTTTCTATTAATAACTTTGGGAATCCCATATAGATAATGACCTGGATCAGATCGATTCGTTTTTGAATTTCTATACGTGCAATTCCCTCAACGCCAGAGGAATTTTTCATATTTTTTTGTACATAATTCTTAATAAAATCTCTTATTTTTTGATCTTCTTGTAGACCTTCGGAATAATTTTTTGGTTGTTTAAACCAAAGGGAATGATGACTTTGGGTTGTACCAAGTCTGAAACCGAGTGGATTTATTTTTTGTCCCATACCCCCCCATTAGTATCCATATCATGATATGCCGTAGGTGTATA
>NC_133650.1:304859573-304864573 GCF_009905375.1 Apium graveolens
CAGTACCTTGACCAACTCCAGGTCCAATAGAAGCAAGCCCTACAGCCAATCCAGCAGCAATAACGGAAGCGGCAGAAATCAATGGATTCATGATAAGTTCCTCATACAAAAAAAAATGGTTAATGATACAGTTAGCCGATGAATTCTAACTTAATCATTCCATCGCTACAATTCATCCAGTCGAAGTCACTACAAACTTCAAATTGAAGTAATAATCTTATTCAAGGATCAAAACTACTTTACTTGGATATCTCTTTTTTAGTTCCTATCGACAAAGTATTTGCGAATCCGTACGACTTTCGTCCGTCCATTTCTTTGTTCCGAACCATTCTTTGAATTCTTCGATTTTTTTTCTTGATGTCATCTGTTTATTCATTCAACTCACAGTCCCAGAGGATACGGAAGGACTTTTATTGGAATAGCCATCGAAATTTATAGTAATAGGGCAAATTTACTAGTAGTAGGGCAAATTTAATATATCTTTAGTTCATATATAACTAGTCAATATTTAATATCAATCACCTATACATGTCTTTCTTCCATAACGTAAACCAACTCTTCATTCATCTTAGATTCAATCGAATTCGAGAATTATGCGTCGAAAAACAAGTTGACTTATAGCATAGCGTTTTTTTACATATAATATACCTATAAGAACCTCCCTCTCCGATCCGAATCACCCATTTTTTATGAATCCCTTTTTTGTTTGTAAATACTTCTTCCCCTTTCTTTATCATTCTCCCGCATGGAAACAATCTAAATAAACAAATTGCTTAGGCCGAATAGTAAATATTGGGATTGGCCGACCAACAATATAAAATGAATATCTATTCAGGAGAGAATGGTATAATATAAGTGGATCAACCAATAATTTTAGGAAAAAGGATCTTTTAGATCTCTTTCCCTTTTTTATTTTACAACTCTCTACTCTAATATCTTTGGCTATTACTCTAGATTGTATATAGTGAGTTGTATATTTAGATTTCCTAATTAGAATTAGATTCTATTTTTTTTTGAGCCGCGCATACATTGCTTGGGGATAAGCTAAAAAAGAATCTTTCAAAAACTAGTCAATGATGGCCCTCCATGGATTCCCCTATATAAGCCGCGGCTAAAGTTGCAAAAATCAGAGCTTGAATACCACTTGTAAATAATCCAAGGAACATGACAGGTATAGGAACCACTAAAGGTACTAAAGAAACAAGAACAACAACTACTAATTCATCAGCTAATATATTTCCGAAAAGTCGAAAACTAAGTGATAAAGGCTTTGTGAAATCTTCTAAGATGTTAATGGGTAAAAGGATTGGGGTTGGTTGAATATATTTCCCGAAATAACCCAATCCCTTTTTGTTAAGACCCGCATAAAAATATGCCACTGACGTGAGTAAAGCCAAAGCAACAGTAGTATTTATATCATTCGTGGGTGCGGCTAACTCCCCATGAGGTAATTGTATGATTTTCCAAGGTAAAAGCGCTCCTGACCAATTAGAAACAAAAATAAATAGAAACATTGTTCCAATAAAAGGAACCCAGGGGCCATATTCTTCGCCTATTTGAGTTTTACTCACATCTCGAATGAATTCAAGTACATATTCGAAGAAATTCTGACCACCGGTCGGAATGGTTTGTGGGTTCCGAACAGCTAGAGTAGCTGAACCCAATAAGATAGCAATTACAACCCAAGAAGTAATAAGTACTTGGCCGTGGACTTGAAAACCTCCTATTTTCCAATAGAAATGTTGGCCTACTTCCACACCAGAAATATCGTATAACCCCTTTAGTGTGTTGATGGAACAGGATAGAACATTCATATTGCCCTCTGAAAAAAATATAGCTTTAAATAAAATTATTTTGATTCAAACGTCTCTTTCTCTACGTGACTACTTGAATCCTATATATATTTATAATACCAATTACATTCTTGAATACAACGAATCACATAATATCCCCAGTTTTTTATCTCTTTTTTGAGATCCAAAAAGAGTATCTGAGATTCATAAATAGTAACTGATTACACAACTCTATGAAATTTCCAAAGTAAGTTAAGTTTTTTATCTTATTATTAATTAATATGATTAGGAATTACGGATTTCTTATATAGCTAGAACGCCCTTCACGAATTGCGAATACTAATTTGTTAAGAATTAATCGGATTGAAGATATAGCGTCATCGTTGGCTGGAATCGAAATATCTGCAAGATCGGGGTCACAATTTGTATCGATTAAACAAATTGTTGGAATTCCCAAAGTGATACATTCTTGAAGGGCCGTATATTCTTCGTGTTGATCAATGATAATTACAATATCTGGTAACCCCGTCATATATTTAATCCCGCCCAGATATGTTTGCAAGTGAGATAATTGTCTTTTCAACACGGCCGCATCTCTTTTCGGAAGACGATGGAGTCTCCCTGTTTTTTGTTCTGTTCTCAAATCTCTAAACTTATGAAGTCTCGTTTCTGTAGTGGACCAATTCGTTAACATACCGCCAAGCCATTTTTTATTAACATAATGACACCGAGCCCTTATTGCAGCCCATGCTACTAGGTCAGCTGCTTTATTTTTAGTGCCAACGATTAAGAATTGTTTTCCCTTACTTGCTGCATCAAAAACCAAATCACAAGCTTCTGATAAAAAACGAGCGGTTCTAGTAAGATTTAGAATATGAATACCTTTACGCTTTGCAGAAATATAAGGGGCCATTTTAGGATTCCATTTCCTAGTACCATGTCCAAAATGAACTCCGGCCTTCATCATCTCTTCCAAATTGATGTTCCAATATCTTTTTGTCATTTCTCCCCACACCCCCCTCTTTTTTTTTTTTAAAAAAAAAAAGAGACGAGGGTATCCTAAAATAAATAATTGTTCCGATGGAACCTTTTCTTCTACCGCAAATTGGCCGTAGATATACGACCTAAGCCGTTACATTATTCCTTTCTATTCGTTATTATCATTTTTACTATTACTAAATGAAATCAAATGTTTTCAAATAAAAGGCTGAATCCGCTTTTAGGAATCATTAAATCCTATCCTATACCTATAAATGATTGTTCTGATGTATCATGGAAATTCTTTGAAAGGCAAGAATCAAAAAATTTTCTGTGGTGGAACAAAATATCTCTCATTTCCCCCTCAAATATATTATTATTTTTGGTTTCCAAGGAAATGTTGTTATGTTGTCTCGAGGGGTGCACCAATCCCTCGAATCCGGTACCAACGGGTATCATCCCCCCCAGAACAACGTTCTCTTTCAGGCCTTTCAACCAATCGATACGACCCCGTAGAGCTGCTTTTGCTAAAACTCGAGCAGTTTCTTGAAAACTCGCTTCGGATATGAAACTTTGAGTATTCAGAGATGCTTTTGTTATTCCCAATAAGACGGCTCGGTAACAGATCGCTTCTTCCAAAGCACGCCCCATTCGTTCCGCCCGTAACAATCCAATTAATTCTCCGGGTAAGAAAACATTTGACATCCCATCTTCTGAAACCAACACTTTTGATGTTATTTGACGTACAATAATTTCTATATGTCTATTATGGATCTGCACCCCCTGGGATCGATAAACCTTTTGGATCTTATTAACCAAAGAGATACGGCTTTGCACTATAGTTAGCTCAGCACCAATCAAGAACCCCCAAGGAATTCCAAGAGTTCTTGTTATACATTCGTTCCAACCCTCAACCCTCTTTTCGAGATTCATCGATATTGAATCAATCGAACGCACTTCTAACACCTGTTCCACTTTTGGAAGACCCTGCGTTATATCACCAGATCGCGATTTTTCATATATAAATGTAACTAATGTATCTCCTTCGTAAAGGATTTCCCCATAATGTCCATGAACCGTTGCTCCTGGGGTAGCCAAATAAGGCTTAGCGGATCGTATTACTACAGAATCCATTTTAACAATTAGAACTTGACCCGATTTGAGGTGTGGTCCATTTTTGGCTATACATACATTTTCACAAATAAACTGCCCAAGACTCATTATTGTAGAGGTTTCTTCACAAGAATTGTGCTGAAGAAAATACCAATTTAAATTGAATGGATTCAAAATAATGTTACTGCACGAATCAGAATTATAAATTTGACCAATTTCATCCATTAAAAAATATTTAAGTACTTGAAAGGTCTGTTTTAAGTTGTCAAGTTGCAAATAGTTAGTTACCAAGATCTGATTATAAGTTATTAAATAGGAAAATGAATAAAAATTAACAGTTTGAAAGGCTGTTCCTAAAGGGCCCAAGAAATTCCTAATTGGAATTGGGCGATCCTTTTTAATTGATTCTTTTATAACATTGTGATATTTTACATCGTTGAATGGGCCCATTCGAAAACAATTGGAGGATGACAAAATTATCAAAGATTGGTATTCCTTATTTCTATTCAACAATGTATGAATAGTTCCTTGGTTTTGCTTAAGGGATTCTTTAATCCTTGCGTTGGAATAGTAGAAAAAACTGGAAGAAAACGGATTGATATTGGTGCAATCCGATCCATTCTCAGAGATAAATCCTGAACCCGAAGGATCATTCCTTTTTGCGGTATACGAAATAGGGGATTTCACTAAATATATTTTTATAAAATCTCGAATCAAACCATTTATCCTTATTTCAACAAAGGAAGTACGGGTCTCTTCGATATAAGAACTTTTTTTGTCTTGGGTACAATTTAATACTAAACAAGTCCTAACTAATTGAATACTTTTGTCATAAATTTCCCGAATTGGTTTGCCATTTCCATAAAGGATATAATTGACAACTCGAAGTTGCACATTATCCATTTCCTGCAACAGATCCGGGGGGAAAAGTCTTACTAAATTTATACCGTCTGTTATTTCATATGTGACTACAGGTCGAACCAAAACAAAATACTTTTTCTTGGTAGGTGTGATCCGTTGGACATAGATCCAGTTTTTCCTTTTTTTGGATTCTTTCGAATTTGTTTTTCCCGTTCCTGGTGGTATCAAGACACCACTATGTCGAGATATCTTATC